>NW_020229293.1:0-30709 GCF_003227725.1 Camponotus floridanus
AACACAAGCGGAGTAGGAGACATATTGTCCCCTACACACATATATATATATATATATATATATATATATATATATATTATTTAATTTAATTATATTAATTTATTTATATATTTAAAAATTCTCATTCTTATTATACATATAAAAAGGTAATATATGAATCATTTACAGGCTAAAGCGATAACTTCATTTTAAAAAAATTCAAAAAAATGGAGTTAATTGCTTAAGCCTTGTAGATGGTTTTTATATATAAATCATTCCTTCATGCCAAAACCATAAATGTATATATTTTACTTTTTAAATAAGGAAGTATATAGCTAAATGTAATTTCTTTATTCCTGATTCAGTCCATTTCTTTATTCAAAAAGTAAAAATTTGTATATTCATGGTTTTGGCATGTGAGGGAAATATATAAAATAATGATAGATAATTTAATAAGGATCTCATAAGGAATACATAATATTCATTATCAAGTCCCTACAAAAAATATCTAATCATGACCTTACATATCATCCCTTGTGAGGACCTAATATATATAATTTTATAAGTATCTGATTATAATATCCCCCATAGGGATCTTATAAGGAAACAGCGTTACATGTTTACTCGGGTACTGATAAGATAATAATGTCAGGTCCTGACAATGAAATCAGGCAAATGTTATATGGTCCTTATTAGGACCTTATCTTAATTTCCAGTCAGGTATATATTGGGTTGGCAACTAAGTGATTGCGGATTTTGTCATAGATGGTTTTAGCACATTTTTTTGCTTTGTCAACGTGTTCAAAGCCTAACCTACATTGTTTTCTTGTTGTTTGGACTTCCGCCTTTAATTTAGTAAAAAAATTGTATCAATTAGTTATTTAGTTTCGTTTTTATCCCAATTTAAAAATGGAAGAACAAGACGCATTTCAGACATATTTTATTGTATTATTTCCGAAAAGGCAAGAACGCATCGCAAGCACACAAGAAGTTATGTGCTGTATATGGGAATGAAGCCTTGAAAGAAAGGCAGTGTCAAAATTGGTTTGCCAAATTTCGTTCTGGTGATTTTTCACTGAAAAATGCACAATGATCTGGCCGTCCAGTTGAAGTTGATGAGACCCATATCAAGGCCATTATCGATTCAGATCGTCATAGCACAACACGTGAGATTGCAGAGAAGCTCAATGTATCGCATACATGCATTCAAAAAAATTTACAAAAATTTTGAATTTTCCTTCTTATTTAAAATCCGCAATCACTTAGTTGCCAACCCAATATATTAAATAAATAAAATTTATGTTTTTTTCAACTACGATGTTCACTTTAATACATGATATCACAATTATCTCGTTAACATTATTGTAAGCAAATATAACAGCAATAATATCTCGCATATCATAGTGTCCGAATATTAATGTGAGTCACTACAGGGTGTGCCAGATCCGTATACCCCTTTTAAAATAAAAATAAATAGCTTTTATCAAAAATCGTGAACAATTTTTAAGTAAATCAGGTACGTTCTATCAAATAGTGATATTTTCAACTTTTGATTCCGACCGGAAATACACCATCCGGATCGGAAGTTAAATTTTGTTAGGGAAACATGGTACTTTTTATTACAGATTCGAATTGTACATGAAAAAATAAAAAACTTTTGTATCAAATATTTTTTCAAAAAGTGCCTCTGTCAATTTTAAAATTGACCTTGAAAGTAACTGTGATGAAATAATGAACTTCAAATGTTTCTGTGGCCCAATTAATGACAAGAATATATGTGTGCTTGAATGTACGGTACCTTATGAACGTTTGCATACACGTTTCTGAATGAGTGAGGTGAAAGAGCGATTACTTATAAATTGTTCGCAATTTTTGATAAAAGTCATTTATTTTCATTTTAAAAGGGATGTACGCGTAATCTGGGACACCCTGTATATATATATATATATATATATATATATATATATATATATACACCGTGGCCCATTTTAATCGATGCACCTGAATATCTCCGTTGGTAAGCCGAATACAAAAAAATGTTCAGACAAAAGTTGTATGGCTTGAAGGGGGACATAAGATGGTATCATTGGTTTTATCTTGAAAAGTTGTTTGAAGGTCACATGAAGGCCACCTTCAATTTTTTTAATGGAACTCCCTATTTTTTATTACTTATTCTTGTAGCTTATCTCGAGAGCTTTTCAAAACACTATAATAAAGTATTTCTTCATTGAGTACTTTTCGAGTTATGAGACTTGAAATCATTTCTTAATTTTGCATAAACCATAAAATATCTAGTAAAATATTCATTTTTCGATTATCCTACCTTAATACTTTTATGTACAAAATAATGAGAGGAATCGATTAATGTAAAGAAAACACATAATTATTTCGAAGAAAAAATATGTAATTTGCAATTAACAATTCCATATTTTTTTTTAAAAACAACTGTGTTTTTCCTTTACACCAATTGATTCCTTTCATTATTTTGTACATAAAAGTTAAGATAGGATAATCGAAAAATAAATATTTTACTAGATATTTTACGGTTTATGTAAAATTAAGATATTATTTCAAGCCTCATAACTCGCAAAGTACTTAATGAAAACTAACTTAATTATAGTATTTTGGAAAGCTCTCGAGATGAAAAAAATATGCAAAAGCATACAGGGTGTCCCATTTAAAAAGTTGGATGTGACCTTCAGGTGACTCTTCAATGTCAAACTAAAGACACCATCTTATGTCCCCCTTCAAGCCATACAACTTTTGTCTGAAATATTTTTTCCTACAATCAAAAATAAAAAAGTTATTCAGGTGCATCGATTAAAATAGGCCACGGTGTATATATATATATGTGTGTGTGTGTGTGTGTGTGTGTGTGTGTGTGTGTGTGTGTGTGTGTGTGTATACACACTGAGCAAAAAATTATTTTGAAATAAAAAGAAATTTTATTTAACTCTCAAAAGAACACTATTTTTTCGGTGAGTACTAATTACGTATTTACTTGTATTCAAAATGTCTGTTTGTTTAAGTTAAATATTTATTTACATATGTTTAAAAAATCTCTATACTATATTAAACTAAAATACATTACGATCAAATAAATATATTTTTCGTATTAAATTCGACATTCAAAACATCAGAAAATATTTCTTAATTGCAAGAAAATATAGTGACAAAACCAAAATCGTTTACATTATAAATAAATATACCCTCAATAAAATATAAAATCTTAAACATTATGCAATTAAATATTGAATCTGTGTTTGATTACGAGCACGCCAAGTTTTCATAACTTACTTCGATTTAAAGACTCAGCGATTTAAAACTTGCGTAAAACGTTCTTTTTTAAATTATATACATTATATAAAAAATGTTTTAGGAATTTAAAGAATCCTAATTCTCATTTAGTGTTAGATTTTAAATATTTTAAAAATTAAGTTTCTTTAAATAAATATAAAATGCATTTTAATTACTTAGGGAGAATTTATGTATAATATTTCTACAATGTAAAATTGATATTTCATGACAAATATTATATCAAATTTATAAATTACTTTTAAGTACTTGGCTAATAGTAATTATTTCATTCTTAGTTTTGATAATTTATTTTTTAATATTTTTTTAGGAAAATTATTTGTTGAGGTTTTATTTTTTAGAAAAATAATTTTGTGAGGGAAAATTATTGTAAGTTATTTTGAAGGACTTTTTTTATTAAACGTTGCATACAAGGTAGAATATTTTTTATGTATTTGGCGTATTTTTTTTACTTTTGTAAAGTTTTTTTAGAGAGATATCACACCTTTTTGTAAAATTTTATATCCTTCCTGCAAAATAATTTTTGAGGGAAAATTTTTGTAAATTATTTTTAGGGACTTTTTTATTAAACATTTTGTTGCATATAAAGCGAAATATTTTTTTATGTACTTGGAGTATTTTTTTTATCTTTGTAAGGTTTTTTTAGAGGGATACCTACACTTTTTTGTATAATTTTATATTCTTTCTGCAAATATTTTTTGGAAGAAAATATTTGTAAATTATTTTTAAGGATATCTTTTTATTTTTAAAAATTATTATACGATAAATTAGTCTTTCTATAAGTCATAACTAACAGTACAGATTTTATATTTTTATGGTGTACCGTTTCTGAAATATTAGATTTCACACCCAAGGGGTAATTTTAAAAAATTGTTATTATACACTTAATTAGTTTTTCTACAAGACATAACTAACAGTACAGGTATTATATTTTTGTGATACACCGTTTCTAAGATATTAAATTTTACGCAAAAGAGGTGATTTTAAAAAATTATTATTATTATGAATTAGTCTTCCAGTAAGTATTATCTAACGGCACAGATTTAATATTTTTATGGCACACTGTTTCTAAGATATTAAATTTTATCTCCCCCCAAGGGGTAGTTTTTAAAAATTGTTATAATATGATTAATTAGTCTTCCTACAAGTATTATCTAACGGCATAGGTTTTTTATGTATTTTAAATCTTTAATAATGAACAGAACGTTTTCGTTTATTCGCCGGATATTTACTCCGACTTATAGAATCGATTTAAAATTTGAAGTCCCTCTATTGAGATTACATCAGAAATTAAATCAAAGTAATACTTTTAATTTTATCTGTTGTCCTTTGCAAGCTTTATATAATTCTCATGATCAAAAAACTTAAATACGAGAAAAATAGCGCACCGTAGCGTAAACGAACAAATTAGCGATTACTGATTTTACGGTGAAATTTTACTTTACTGACTATAATTAATGAGATATAAGATAAAGTAATTAAAAATAAGCTACTAGAGAGATCAATGAAATATTGATTCTTAATGATCTTATTCATATATTTGTAAATAGAAATTAATATAGTTTTCGTAATAATTATATATATATATATATATATATATATATATATATATATACAGGGTGGACCATTTTAATCTATAATGGAAAATATCTCGGAATGTTGGTGAGATACAACAAAATGTTTTAGACAAAAGTTGTATGGGGGGTATTTCAAGGGGGACATAAGATGGTGTCATTAGTTTGATCTTGAAGAGCCACCTGAAGGACACGCGAAGGTCAGCTCCAACTTTTTAAATGGGATACCCTATATGCTTTTGCATATTCTTGTAGCTCATCTCAAGAGCTTTCCAAAACACTATAATTAAGTTAGTTTTCATTAAGTACTTTCCAAGTTATGAGGCTTGAAATCATTTTTTAATTTTACATAAACCGTAAAATATCTAGTAAACCATTCATTTTTCGATTATCTTACCTTGATACTTTTATGTACAAAATAATGAGATGAATCAATTGATGTAAAGAAAACACATAGTTGTTTCTAAGAAAAAATATGTAATTTGCAATTAACAATTCCATATTTTTTCTTAAAAACAACTGTATGTTTTCTTTACACCAATTGATTCCTCTCATTATTTTGTACATAAAAGTATTAAGGTAAAATAATCGAAAAATGAATATTTTACAAGATATTTTACGGTTTATGTAAAATTAAAAAATGATTTCAAGCCTCATAACTTGGAAAGTACTTAATGAAAACTAACTTAATTATAGTGTTTTGGAAAGCTCTTGAGATGAGCTACAAGAATATGCAAAAGTATATAGGGTGTCTCATTTAAAAGGTTGGAGCTGACCTTCGCGTGTTCTTCAGGTGGCTCTTCAAGATCAAACTAATGACCATCTTATGTCCCCCTTGAAACCATACAACTTTTGTCTAAAACATTTTGTTGTATCTCACCAACATTCCGAGATATTTTCCATTATAGATTAAAATGGTCCACCCTGTATATATGTGAGTAAGACACAATTAAAACTGAACGTTATGATAAACAATAATTCTGTATTTACTTCTAATTACAATTACGAATGCCTGTATACTATGTGTAGGTGTGGATGTGTACTGTATGCGAGCAAGTGATGTGACTGGAGGCGGAAAAGTTACTGCTCTCTGGAAAAATCCGGGTTCGGCATGCACGAACCGAAAGGAGTTTTTTTATGGAAGAAGAAATTTTACAAGGGACGGGTTGCATAAGGAAAAGCCGTGTGTTTGCCAAATGTTACATGGCAATCTATACGGCTGCGGAACATGCAAGGGTTGTAAATCTGTGGAGGTGAAAGCGGATGCATGCATACAGGAATTAGAAAGCTGGTAGGATTTCCGAACGTGTGTGGACATGTGTGCGTGTGTGTGTAACGCGGGCGGAGTAGGAGACAATTGTCCCTACATATATATATATATATATATATATATATATATATATATATACATAATATATATACATATATACAATTATATATATATATATATATATATATATATATATATATACACACAAGGTGTCCCATTTTAAAAAACGCATTTCGATAATTCTTCAATAAAGTATTTTCAGCAAAAATGTTTTAGACAAAAATTGTGTTGAACTTTGTATTATAATATTCACACACACAGTGAAGGTTTGAAAAGACTCATACACGAAGACCGGGACTACTCGTTGAAGGACGCGTACGAACTAACAAAAAAAAACGACGTGCAACACTCACATACAGCGCCATAACTAAAAATAGATAGTAGCTCGATCTCGCGACTCCACACTAATCCAATGCTTCGCGCTACGGCGCGCTCTCGTAGAGATTAATAAAACTTACTTTAACACTTCCGCCGTTTTTTTAATCTCTAATTAGTGTATTCTCCTTTGACCAAACTCAGACATTCGCACAAGAATTTAAATCGTTCACGAGGAAGAGCCTTGGTCAGTATATCCGCTTTTTGCATTTCAGTAGGAATATATGTAATGTAAATTTCGCCATTTTCATATCTTTCTCGAAGATAATGGTATCGGATGTCAATATGTTTGGTTCTTTTGTGGAACTCAGGATTCTTGGCCAATTTAATTGTGCTTTGGTTGTCAACATGAAGCATAGTAGCATCATCACATTGACTTCCGATGCCATTTAACAATTTTCGCAGCCAGATTAGTTCTCTAGAAGCTGAAGCTGCTGCCACGTATTCCAATTCAGTAGTACTAAGTGTTACAAGCTTTTGTCGCTGGCATGACCATGTGACTGGTCCATTTGCCATGCAAAAAATGTAGCCCGTTGTAGATCTTCGTGTCTCTAGATCGTTTGCGAAGTCTGCATCAGAGTATCCTACTAGTTTACTCTCGTTTCCGCTGAGACTATATTCGATACCGATATCTACAATTCCGGCTAAATATGCGAGAACTCGTTTTGCCGCTTGCCAATGAGTTTTGTCGTGTTTGTTAACAAATTTACTTAAATTATTTACTGCGAAAGCTATGTCTGGTCGCGTTACCGTAGCTAAAAACATAAGAGATCCAACTATTTCGCGATATGGTACATGACTTTCGCACTCATTTTCCGATTGCACAGGTTTTAAAATAACATTTGGATCAGCAGGCACGCTCACTGCTTTGGCGTCGTTCATGCCGAATTTTTTAAGTACCGTTTTCACATACGCGCTTTGATTTATAAAAGTACTTTTGCGTTTTCTATCGCGATTTATTTGCATACCAACAAACATATTTGCATCACCTATTGTAATATCAAATTCGTAACTCAATTCTTTGATTATTGAACTCAGGACTTCTTTAGATCTACACGCGATTAGTCCGTCGTCTACAAAGATCGTCAGATATACAGTTTGTTGCCTAACATTACCTACAAAAACACATTTGTCGGCTTCGGTCTCTTTTAAGTCGAATTTCCTTAAGAAGGTTTTAAATTTATTGTTCCAACAGCTTGGAGCCTGTTTTAGACCGTATAGAGCCTTATTTAACACACATACTATTTTTCTGCTTTGACAATCATCACTACTATCACTAGAACCACTCAAGTTCACTCCTTCGGGAACTTCCATGTAGATTTTCTCTGTCAAATCGCCGTAGAGGAACGCTGTTTGGACGTCAAAAGACACTAGCTCCATGTCTTCTAGTGTTGTGTGCGCCAGTAGTACTCATAGAGAGTCGTACCTCACTACAGGTGAGAATGTTTTCGTGTAGTCGATGCCTTCGCGTTGTTGAAAGCCTCTTGCACATAATCTCGCCTTGAAGCGCCAAACCTCACCTTCTTCGTCTCGTAAAACCTTGAATACCCACTTTGAATCGATGATTTTCATGTTGGGTTTCCTGGGTATTAGTGTCCATGTGCAGTTCTTTTCATGAGCTCTGAGCTCGTCGTTGATTGCATTGATCCATTCTTTTTTGTTTTCGCTCTTTAAGGCTTTCTTATAGTCAATTGGAATTTCGTACACTGCAACGTTTGCCTGAAAACGGACGGGCTTCTTCAATGTTGCCCTGTTTTGCAATTGTCTTGACTGGAGTTCTGGCGAATCTTCTTGAGGCGACTCTTACTCGCTGTACGCATCTTCTGTCGCGGCTTCTTCATTTTGTTCACCTTTTTGACTTGGTAGAATTACTTCTCTATCTTCATATTCTTCTCCGTATTGGCATCTTCGTGTACTACCACATTCCTTGATACGACGACCTTCTTCGTAGTGGGATCGTAGAGCCTGTAATTTGACGATTCTCCTTCATATTCTACGACCATTACTTTCTTCGACCTCGCATCAAATTTCTTCGTGAATAATTTCGGCACGTGCATGTAGGCTTTTGACCCAAAAATTCTTATATGTTGTAGATTTGGTTTCCTTCCGGTCCATGCTTCGTACGCTGTTGTTGTCGCATCGTTGTTCGCTTTCGATACCCGATTTAGTGTGTACACAGCTGTGTTTACTGCTTCCGCCCAGAGAAATTTTGGTAGATCCTTGGCTTGTATGAGAGTTCGTGCACACTCGACTATCGTTCTGTTGTCGCGTTCGGCTTTACCATTCTGTTCCGGCGTGTGCGGTGCGGTTCTCTCATGTTTTATACCGAGCGATGTGAGATACTTTCTCATATTATCGTTGCAATATTCGCGCCCGTTGTCCGATCGTAAAACTCGTATTGTCCTCCCATATTTCGCTGCGACTTCACCCTCAAATTGTTTGAATCGTTCGTAAACATCGGCCTTATGTTTCATAAAGTAAACGTAGCGATACCCTGTCGCGTCGTCCTTGAACGTTACAAAGAACCTCGCACCTCCGAGGGATGCTTCCTGCATTGGACCACTGACGTCGCTGTGGATGAATTCACCAGGGTCCGTGTTGCGCTCTTCACACTTCTTGGCAAACGAAAGCCTGTGTGATTTCCCTAATTGACACGAATCACAGAAAAATTCTCTTGAATGAGACACTTGAACGCCGGTCGCAAGTCCTTCGTTCGTGAGTTCCTTACGCGAGTTTACGTGTCCAAGTCTTTCGTGCCATAACTTTAGACTGGTTGTTGATACATTCGCTTCACCGTCGTTCTCTATCACACTCGTGCGGAAAAGCATTCGGTATACTTTGTTCGTTTGTTTCACACCGATTGTAAAATTTTCACTGTGTCGCGTAATTTTGACCCACTCGTTATCAAAGATCACTTTAAATCCTTTCGCGGTACACGCACCGATGGAGAAAAGATTTTTCTTAATTTCCGGCACGTGGAGAACATTGTCTATGCGCGCTTCGCGCCACTCGCCATTTATAAACCTTTTTATGTGTACTGTTCCTTCGCCGATAATATTACATAATCCATTATCGCCTAGTGAAATGGTGCCACTTTTCCTCGGTCGGTAATTTTCTAACCACTCGCGGCGATACGTAATGTGGGCTGAGGCCCCACTGTCAGCCAACCACATCTCACTCGCGTCTTCTTTTAAGAGTTTCTGCGCATTCTCACTTGGTAACTTCACTTTTTGCGGCTTTTCTGATTTCGCGCCTTTTTCTCCATCTTTGCTGCTTGCCACAAATGCACAGTCACTTGATTTGTCTCGTTTTTTCTCGTTTCGGCTATTTTCTCTTTTTCGTTTCGGGCACTCGCGAGCAAAATGTCCTTTTTCGTTACAACTGTAGCACTTCACTTCCTTTTGTGTGCGTTTTTCGTTTCTTTTCGGATCTTGTTTGTTGTCTCTTTGTGAATTTTTCTTTGTCACGGCTGTCAATGCTCTCGCATCCTGATTATCTTCTTCTAGTCTGCTCTCCTCTTGGATTAGTCGATCTTTTAGTATTTCCAGTGTTTGTCGAGCAGGATCAACACTTTCCCATGCGGTCTGAAAGTTTCCATACTTCGGTGTCAGACTCGCTAAGATTTTCGCCATTACAGTTACATCGGACACGTTCTCTCCCAAGTCCATGAGTTGTCGCGCCATGTTCTGAATCCTCGCGATGTGTTGCGTCACGGTGTCCATTGTCTCCATGCGGTACGCGTGAAAACGTTGCGTAAGTAACAATTTATTCGACGCCGACTTGCGTTCGTGAATGATGATCAGATTGTCCCACATCTCTTTCGCGGTCGTGTATATCAGCAAATTCTCGAGTTGAGTATATTCCATTGCTGACGACAATAGGAACATCGCTTTGGCGTTGTCTCTGATCCAATTTTTACTTTCGGGAGACTGATTGTTTTCGGGTTTGACTCTAGTCCCGTTGACTATATCGCCAATTCCGTGTGCTACTAGTAGAGCGTTCATTTGGAACTTCCATCCAAGAAAGTTTGTTCCGTCGAATTTCGTTACATGCTTCGCCGATATTTCATTCGCCATATTGAATTCGGGTTTACGACTCACGTAGGTTTAAGCACTCGAAGTAGGAACAACCACTTGCTTGATGTTTGCTTCACTAGTCTTTTCACTTTTCCCGTAGAACTGGGTCCATAACCTGTTGAACTTTGTATTATAATATTCACACACACAGTGAAGGTTTGAAAAGACTCATACACGGAGACCGGGACTACTCGTTGGAGGACGCGTACGAACTAACAAAAAAAAACGACGTGCAACACTCACAGCGCCATAACTAAAAATAGATAGTAGCTCAATCTCGCGACTCCACACTAATCCAATGCTTCGCGCTACGGCGCGCTCTCGTAGAGATTAATAAAACTTACTTTAATAAATTATATGATTTCAAGGGAGACATAAGATAATGTCATTAATTTTCTTTAACGTAATTTTTTTATAACTTCATATTTACACATCTCAACGAAAAAAATCGTGCGATGGTAATCGAAAGTGGATTTAAAAGATAAAAGTGAGTACTATACGATGCCACTGACAAAGAAATATTTCAAAAAATTTGGTTTCCCCATAATAAATTCATGAAATTGGCCAAAATAGCGATTTTTGGGCCATTCAACAAATTACTCAAAAACCTGACGTGGCGAAATTCTGCTGCCAGATTTATTTTCAGCTTCACAAAATCTATCAGATTCATCTACTTTGCTTTTTCTAACTGACAAAAGTTCAAATTTCGCGCAGACCTGTGTTATTTTTATTTTAAAATATTCACTCTCCTATTTCTATCCCCCCTTTAACTCATTCTTTTTTTCTTTTCTCATTCTCATTATTCATCATCTTTCATATTTTTCCCTCTCTTCTTGTTTTACGCTACCTTTTGTTTTTCTTTTTCTTTTCACACATTTTCTTTTCACACATTTTCTCACATAATTGATTACACGCCAATAAAAGGTATCTCTCAATCTCTTTGAATATGATAGAAGAGAGAATATATTTTATCATTTATTTTCCATACAATTATTGACCGACTTAATATTTTATTACCTAGATTTAACAATACTTAATGATGCTTTGACTATAGATAGTAATGTGAGTGACGATGTTAATGAAGGAGTGAGGATCTCATATTTTAATGTTCCGTATGTTAATAACATATCTGAGTGTTTCCGGCTTTGCGTCAGAGATCTTGATGTCAAACTTTCCTACACTGGAATAAATAATTTGTGTCGTTTTATTAAAGTCGGCAAAGATAAGTTGGATAAAGACTCGCGCAGCAATATAGTTTACAAGATCAACTGTATGGATTGCGACGCTTCTTACGTTGGACAAACGGGACGCTTATTAAGGACGAGGATTAAAGAACATAAAAGGAACCTTACGTCCGTCATTGCCGAGCACAGAGCGCTGGAACATACGTTTGATTTTGACGACATTAAGGTTTTGGATGAGGAAACATTTTTAGGAAAGAGACTAATATCGGAGATGATCTATATTAAGCGTCAAAGAAATGCGTTGAATCTCCATAGTGACACGTTAAAATTGAATACTTCGTGTTTATCGATTATTGAAAACATGTCTAAAATTTAATAGTTTGTTGTTTGTTAGGACTGTTCTTGTCCTCAGTGTGTACGGATTGTTTTTGTCGATCACATTATGACGTCATTTTATCGTTAGCATTCGAATCTTTTTGCTTAGTCGGCTATGTGCATGCTGAGTATTCGTGTCCGTTTCTGTTTCGTCTTCTCGAGTCCGAGTGAGTTGCCTTTGTCTAATTTTAATTTTTTTATTGCAAGGCTTTGTTTTTAGATCGTATACATTTATTTTGTTAGTGCATCACTCTTTGCGCCTTGCACCGCTTAAAGGGCTACTTGCATTTGGTTTCCTTCGAGTCGACTTGCCTTGACGAGTTCACGTTCGCTCTCTAAGCTATGCACGTATGATAACTATATTTTTTCTCTCTTATCTATTAATGACTGCGTTTTTAATGTTATCTTATTTGGTTCTTTTTTGTCTTGTCAGAATCACTGAAGAAGGCTCGAACTGAGTCCGAAACGTTTGATGTCAATAAAGAAGAAAGATCTAATGATCGTTTCCATGGTTTTTTTCTTCAAAACACGCCTTACAACTGCGTTGGCTCTTTATGGTCTATTATTATATTTTATTTTAATTTGTTAATTTCAAGAGCCTTTAATTTTGTTTATCTTTTATTTTATCATTTTGCATCATAACAACATATATTATCATTCGCAACAACAATATTATCATTTACAATAATAGCATATTAATAGAAAAAAAAACACTTATTTATCGAATTAATAAAAATTTATCGAAATACATAAAATGTTTCAGTTTCTCAAGTTTATTTTCTTTATTCAATTTATAATTACGGATTATAGACTTTATTCTTCAATAATAATATTTATGAAAATTGTCATCTATTTTTTATTTTAGAGAGACACAAACAAACGTTAGAAGGAAGGTGCCCATCATGTAACATCGCGTTAACACTTTTGGGATGACAGCATCACGAAGACAAAATAAAACTCGGCCTCTTTGTCATATGCGTCACGGTGAGTTTTTTTCATTAATAATCTCTGATGTCGTAATTTCAAATTATATATGTATTATTGTTACGTCACGCTCGAATTGAACACGTGTTGTATATGCGGGAAAATGCGCATAAAGAAGAGAAGAGTATAAAAAAATGCGTAATAAATGATAGAAAAAAATAAATTCTTAGAAAATTTTCGACAAATTATATACTAAAATTGAACGTTTATTGTCACAGTATCATAATAAAATATCAGCAAAATTAGTAAAAATAAAATTAAGCACTTTATAACGACAGGAATATAGCCGAATATAATATGCTTAATTTAAATGGATAGTTTTTTCTTTTATCGTTAAGTGAAATTATTTTTTTATAAATTATAAATTAAAATTTATAATTTATAAATTAAAATTCTATCAGAAATGTATATAAAGTTTGTCAGTCATAACTGAAAAATTAAAAATTTAGTAATTATTTTTGTCATTTTGAATTTTAATACGAACTTAATGTTCAATATAAGATTTAGAATACTAAACTAATTATAATTAAAAATAAATGGAAAATTATCTATTTACTGCTTATTTAAATCATAAAGCAAAAGTTAAAGTCTCAAATAAATCATATTACGAATTTTATAAATTAAATTTAATTATTTTTATTATTTTTGTTTTATTATTAATTAAATTAAGTTTAACATTATTTATGTGATATATAATTACATATATATAATAATTATATATACATAATAATTACATATACACAATAATTATTTAAATATACTATACAAGGTGATTCAGAACACGCGTGCGTCTTTAAAATATCAAATTCTTGAATGAATTCTAAGATGATTGTTCCTTTACCAAAATTTTCTACGAGGCTTAGTTTTTAAATTATTAAATAAAATAGTTTTCGAATTACGGAACGAGTACAAGAGGTAGACAGGGACGGCGCAACTCACCGTCTGATACAGGCGATCATGTGGGACGCTCGACGCCATCAGCTGATTGCTGCACATGATGAGTGTAACAATATGTGTGTGTGTGTGTGCGCGTGCGCGCGCGCGCGTGTGCGTGCGTGCGTGCGCGCGCGCGCGTGCGTGCGTGCGTGCGTGCGTGCGTGCGTGCGTGCGTGTGTGTGTGTGTGTGTGTGTGTGTGTGTGTGTGTGTGGGGTATTTATGCACGCGTATCCACACATGCACCGTTCTCTCTCTCTTTTTCTCTCTCTCTCTTTCCCTCTTTCTCTCTCACTGTCACTCACTCACTCACTCACTTATTCTTACCTTAATACTTGAGATTCTTCATACTGCTGATAAATAACAGCTTCCGCATTATGAATGCGATAGTTTAGAAAATCCAAAATCTATAGCTGATTATAAGACACACAATAGCGTCTCGCGTCTCGCGCGTAATGCTACACGTTTATGTTTGAGCGCTAGAGGCGCTAGTACTAATCTGACCTGCTTGTCGTCGGTCGTCGCGTCGCGTGCTTTGCATCGAGTATCGCGTGCTATTAACGTGTTTCTTTCTTCTAATCGAATGTGTAATTAATAATTAAATGTGTTAACCGTTTATTAAATTCGTATCGTAACCGTTGATAAATTCCTCCTTTTATCATCGTGAGTAATTAAGTGCGCGAGTAAATTTGTCGAGTAAAAGTGTCGATGAAAGAAAAAACTTCGCTTATTTGACGATGTGTCAGACTGCGTGTTGAAGAAACGACGTCTCGTCGACGACGATTATTATTGTGTAACATACTGGGCACTACTATTTATCAGCAGTATGAAGAATCTCAAGTATTAAGGTAAGGATAAGTGAGTGAGTGAGTGAGTGACAGTGAAAGAGAAAGAGGGGGAGAGAGAGAGAGAGAGAGAGAGAGAGAGAGAGAGAGAGAGAGAGAGAGAGAACGGTGCATGTGTGGATACGCGTGCATAAATACACCACACACACACACACACACACACACACACACACACACACACACTCACTGATTGTTATACTCATCGTGTGCAGCAATCAGCTGATCGCGTCGAGCGCCCCACATGATCGCCTGTATCGGACGGTGAGTTGCGTCGTCCCTGTCTAACTCTTGTACTCATTCCGTAATTCGAAAACTATTTTATTTAATAATTTAAAAACTAAGCCTCGTAGAAAATTTTGGTAAAGGAAAAATTGTCTTAGAATTCATTCAAGAATTTGATATTTTAAAGACGCACGCGTGTTCTGAATCACCCTGTATCATCATATATCACATCATGTATCACCATATATCACATGTCATATTTATAAAAATACAATTAATCAATAATTCACCGATACCCAGATAGCAAGCACTCGTCATTTTAGCGTTCCAAACTGGTCATTTTTGATCATATGTCGTCAAAATGACTGATTTATTACATGACTTTATATTGACATCTTGATAGAACATTATTTTGATGTTATTTTTCAGTCATGAAGTTACGATTATTTTATTATTAATGTCATTACCCTATCAAAAATGGTCGATTAAAACCGATTAAAACATAATCTGTTTTAATCGGTTTTAATCAATTCAATCCGCGCCTGGATTAAAAGCCGTTTTAATCGATTTTAATTCCGAACAAATCAATCCGTTTTAATCGGTTTTAATATCGCTTTCGCGAATTATTTCCAATCCGAAATCATTACATTTTAATTCATATTATTGTCAATTTAAATAAACACGAATAATCGGATGGATTGTATAATCCAAAATAATCCGCCTAGTATGCAATTTCAATTCGTTATAATAATATCCAATTTTTAGTAATTGAGTAATTGTAATCCGGTTTAATCCAAAATTCACCGATTTCAGGGATAATACCCAGTAACTAAATCGGTTTTAATGCAATAAGAATCCAATTTTTGTGTAAGCAACAGTAATTTGTTTTAATTTGAAATTTTAAGATTTTTCGGATAAAAATCGGATTTAATGCAATTAAGTCGAATTTTTGTCATAAATATTATATTCGACTGTGTGTGTATATAAATGAAGAAACAAAATTATATTTATTACAAAGTTTTATTTATCATTGAATTTCAAATATATTCAGAAATTTGCATAAATATCTACAATAGCCTACATCTATGTGAATAACTTTGTATAAAATCAATTATGATTTTATTGAGATAATGGATTAAAGGTAAATAACAAAAAGGAGAGATACAGAGTAATTATGTTTATTTGTATAATATAGATTCAAAATGATAACTGACAGTTTAATAACTCTATAATAATGAGGATCTTATAATTTCAACTTATTTTAAACTACATAAAATTTACTGAATTTGATAAAAAAATTAAACTACAAAAAAAAGATAATGTTGCGTCCAGGCCCGAGGGAGGATGGGCCGAAGGAAGGGCGTAACACTTGTATCCCGAGAACAGGTGCCTTAAGGGCAAGTGTCTCGGGTCGAGCGAGCCTGCGGGTGAGCCAAAGATAGGTCAACGACCACGGGGTCGATTTTACGCTATTTCCAAATGCCCGCTCGTCGGTCCCCTTTTTGGTAAAGGAACTTAATCCTTTTTACCCGGGACGGGACGGGAAATGCGATTCAGGAGCGTGGGTGATGAGGGGGAATAGATTGAATTGAATGCGAGGAGATAAATTTAATTGAATTTATTATACATGAAAAAAAGGAAATTATTTAAACACTTTGATTATAATTGTTTATGATTTAATACAATATTAAGTGTGAGTGTGTGTGGGTGTGTGTGTGTGTGTGTGTGTGTGTGTGCAAGATGGAGGGAATCTGGTCAGAATCGGGAGGATATCTTTCTCGGAAATATTCTATGGACAAGGCGATGGGGCTAGTGGTGAAAGAAGTAAGGCAGGGGATGGCAATAGCGGGAGGGGCGGTGCGGAGAAAGGCCTTAAGAGTTGGAATATGTATAGGGCCAGGGCGGATAGGGTACGGAGCGTAGGTTGAGGCGAGGGCTACAACGACGTTCCGATCGCTAAGATCGATGTCGGAGAAGATAAGGGGAGGAGGAGCGGGAGAAGAGAATAGGTGCGAATCTGGGACCGGTGCGTGGAGTGGAGAAGGAAAGGGTGATAACGACGGAAAATCAGGGGGATGGTCAGGTTGAGTGTCGTACACAGGAGAATAACTGGGAGGAAGGGTTCCAGGAAGCAGATACGGGGAATAATTAGGGGGAGAAGTTTGAGGGGACGGATATGAGGAGTCTTGCGTATCTCCTTGGATGTTATTTAAGAATATTCGGGTGATCGGAAGGTTACCTATTTAAATAATTTACACTATGACTCACATCAGGTTTTGTACTAGAGCTTACATAGAGTAAAGCACCAATTAGATTTCTATATTTTATATCTGATACACATTTTTCAGTATTTTCAATTGTTACGTCCAGGCCCGAGGAAGGATGGGCCGAAGGAAGGGTGTAACACTTGTATCCCGAGAACAGGTGCCTTAAGGGCAAGTGTCTCGGGTCGAGCGGGCCTGCGGGTGAGCCAAAGATAGGTCAACGACCACAAGAGTCGATTTTACACTATTTCTGGTCCAAATGCCCGCTCGTCGGTCCCCTTTTCGGTAAAGGAACTTAATCCTTTTTACCCGGGACGGGATCAAGTGCGATTCAGGAGCGTGGGTAACGAGGGGAAATCGATTAAGTTGAATGCAAAAGAATAGATTTAATTAAGTTTATTATACATTATGAAAACCAAACAAAGAACATTTATATATGAAATTGAGTATTTATGTGAATATCTTAATCTTGATTAAGTACAATCGTATTAAGTATAATCGTGTATGTGTGTATGTGTGTGTGTGTGTGGGTGTGTGTGTGCGTGTATGCGAGACGGAGGGAGTCTGGTCAGGATCGGGAGGATATCTCTCTCGGAAGAATTCTATGGGAATAGCGATAGGGTAATGGGTGAAGGGAGTAAAACAGGGGATGCGGATGTCAGAAGGGGCAGTCCGGAGAAAAGCCTTGGGAGTAGGTATGTGAATAGGACCAGGCCCCAAGGTGAATTGGTCCGGAAGGATGGGGTACAGGTACGGAGCATAAGTTGAACCGACAATTACCGCGACGTTTCGATCGCTAAGATCAATGTCGGAAAAGACAGGGGGAGGAAGAACGGGAGGAGAGAAGAAATGAGAGTCGGGGAGGGTTGCATCGGGTGGAGAAGGAGAGGGTGATAGCGGCGGGAAATCAGACTGAAGGTCAGGTTGTGTGTCATGCACCGGGGAGTAACTGGGAGGAAGAGTTCCGGGAAGCAGGTATGGGGAGTAATTAGGGGAAGGAGTGCGAGTGGGCGGATGTGAGGAGTCTCGCGTGTCTCCTTGAAAATTATTTAGAAAGATCCGCGTAATAGGGAGATCCGTGTTTATTTGATTTAAGTCTAGTGCAAATGAAGAGTCGGCCGCAGCCCGAGCCAGCAGTCGGCGGGTACGTCGATTACGGCGGTATCGAAATCGCTTAGCGTGGGCTCTAGCGGATTTCCTCGTGGGTTCCACTAGGGAAACGATTATTATAAGTAAAGGAAGTAGACGGGGGAGGGGAAGGAACTTTGAAGATAAAAGAAAAGACTTATTATTAGCGAAAGGCGATTACAGATGGATAATACGGTCGTAATGGCTGCTGGGCCCTCTTTTTTGTGTTGACGAGACGGTGTTCTGCGTTGACTCGTTATATATATATAGCCGACAGGAACGACTGAATATTCGCACTGACTCTGTATGAAGGTTGATATGTATGTCTCGAAACTTTTAAGATACTGAGTGCGTATATGAATGCGTGAGTGAATGAATAAATGATTAATGATTGACTGAACGAATTTTTCTGACAAGTGTTGTTCGAATTTTTCTGACAAGTGTTGCGCGAAGTTCGCGCTTATATATCGTTTTGGATTACCCTCTCCTAGCGTGAGGAATAAGGAAGGTTGACGAATAGAAATCTTTGTTAGATTTCCATGATCTCCTCTCTGCCCCTACTTATGAGCATTTTAGAACAAATGTAGCAAATCAGAATTTTATTACATTCGTTCGCGAATAGGAGAGTATCTTCCAAAACGGAGGATTTAGGATTCTCAGTATCACAGGTGGTAGTAATTTATGCTTTGCAGTATCCATCTGTTAAACACAAGGGATGACTGTTACTATCCCCTTGCGATATCCGGTCACTCGCGTTTTATGATTAGTTTCCTTTATTTTTTATAGCTTCTTTAGATTTTATGAGTTTTTAAGAAAATATCAAATTTGTTTGACTGACTGCCACTTTATTTAGCCGGATGCTACTTTTATAGCCCGTTAATATCCAATTGTTATTTTAGGGCATGTACTGAGAATCCCGCTTTAATTTAGCTATTATTAACGGCTCTGGAAATCGTGCACAAGTGCATCAGATACGGGAAAGAAAAGAATCGTGAACTCCCCTGGACGTAACACAATCTTTAAATTTGTTTCCATTGGAGTACTATATAATTTTCCATTATGTATTTTATATTTCTTTGCTAATGACTCAATATATTTTGTTTGACTTAGCTTCATTTCGTACTTATAATAATTATAATCTACTTCAATTCTAAGATATTCATTTATCTCTCCTAAATCTTTCATCTTGAACCTATCAGATAAAAATTTTCTTTATACTTTGTATTTTCTTTTTATCTTTACCACAGATCAATAAGTCGTCTACATATATTAGTAGATAAATAATATCTTCATCTTTTCCATGAATGTATAAACATAATTCTACATTATTTTTCCTAAAGCCTAATTTTATCATGTACTTATTGAAGCACCAATCTCTAGGACTTTCTCTCAATCCATACAATGCTTTTATTAGTTTAAACACTCTATTTGTCCCATCTTCATAACCTTTTGGTTGATTCACATATATCTCCGAGTTAATCTTGCCATTTAAAAAAGCAGTTTCTACATCCATTTGTTCAATTCTTAAACCATTTTGACAACAATATGAAAATAAGATTTTTAACGTTTGATTTTTTGCTACTGGAGCATATATGTCATCAATTACATCTGTTTGTTGAAAGCCTCTTACAACTAACCTAGCCTTATATCTATCGTCTGACTTTCTTGTATAAACCCACTTAACATCTAAGACTTTTTGACCTTGTACCTTATCAACTAATTTCCAAGTCTTGTTTTTATTTATGCAATCTATTTCATTATCCATAGCTATTTTCCAATTTTTACTATCATTACTATTCAACGCCTCCTCAAATGTATAAGGTGTATCTACTCTACAATAGTTTACATAAATATTACTAGAACTGTTCTCTGGATATCTTATTGGATTTTTTTTCTCACGTGTAGATCTACGTGGAACTTTTAACTCTACATTTTTAGTGTCGTTTTTCTTTACTTTACATTGGATTTCTTCGGTTTCATCTGCACTTTCAAAGACATTGTCATTTGAATCAGTATCCATATTAGCATCGCTTTCATTATCATAATTATTTTCATCAAGGTTAATACATTTTACATTCTCTTCTACTGTATCTACATATCTTGCAACTATTATCTTATTATTTACAAGTACTCTATAGCCTACATTACTATATCCTAGTAGAATTCCTATATGCCTTTTTATCCCATTTAGAAGATCTTTTTTGTT
Organism: Camponotus floridanus; assembly: GCF_003227725.1. Taxonomy (NCBI): domain Eukaryota; kingdom Metazoa; phylum Arthropoda; class Insecta; order Hymenoptera; family Formicidae; genus Camponotus; species Camponotus floridanus. The sequence goes on from NW_020229293.1 coordinate 20,792, forward strand.
CTGGTTTTCTTACAAAAACTCTACTACCGTATAACCGTAAATATTCACCATTTGGCTTTCTTTTAAAAAATATTTCATAAGGAGTTTTCCTTTCTATCGTATTAGCTAATGTACGATTTTTCAAGTATGTCGCCGCACATACTATTTCAGGCCAATATCGTTTATGTACTCGTGCCTCTGCAAGTAAATAACGTGCCATATCCATAATTGTTCTATAAACCGTTCCGCAGTGCCGTTTCTCATGTACGTATGCTGGACAATTATTCATAATAATACCCTTTTCTTTGGCAAATTTATAAAAACGGTTATTTATGTATTCTCTCCCGTTATCGCACCTTAGAATTTTAACTTTTTTTCCGGTTAGATTTTCGCTTTCATTTATGTATTGTACTAGGCAATTGAAAACTTCATCTTTAGATTTTATGCAATATATTTTGGCTATTTTACTATAATCATCAATAAAAGAGACGAAATATCTTTCTCCATTTAAACCGGCCGTTTTAAAGCTACCACACACATCAGTATGAACAATTTCTAAAACACTTTTTGCTCTATTCCTATTATTATTAAACGGTAGATTATGCATCTTATTCTCTATACACGTTTTACATTTCATAAATTCCGATTCAAGTTCATTTGGAATGCCCTCTAACAACTGTTGTTTACATAATGTATTTAGATAACTGAAATTAACATGACCTAAGATTCTATATCTTTCCTCATGTTATTGTTTCGATCGGCACTGTTTACAAAAGTCTCTTCATATTTCAATTTACTTTTCATTCTATAAGTTCTATTTTCTTTGAAAGCTACCGCTATAACTTTATTATTCTCAATAATTTTAGTTACATTTCCTTTAGAAATAATAATACATTTATCAGTTAATTTTCCGTAACTTATCAAGTTTGCATTCATATCTTTTGCGTAAAATACATTTCTCATATTTACTTCATTCCGATTACCAAACGCGTCAAAGTAACTTACTACATTTCCAACTTTTGTTGCTTTTATTGATCTATTATCTCCTAAGTATATGTTTATTGGTTCTTTAAGTATAATACTATTCTCAAAATAACTTTCGTCATTAACTATGTGATCGGTACAACCGCTATCGAGTAACTATTCTATCTCATAATTACGTAATCTGTTTATTTCGTTGCTCTGCGCCGCGTGCACTGTTGCCACCCATGCGCTTGCTCCTGATCCGCTCTGCTCGCTGGTGCTCGCTCCTTGTCGTCCACGGAAGTTACCGCGCCTCCTGCTGTAATTGCCTCTTCCGGCTCTGCCTCGGCTGCGATCACGTGTTGAGCCTCGCCATGTTCCGCCGTTGTGTCCTGCTTGGCCGCCATCTTGGTATTCTCTTGCAAAATGCCCGGCTTTTCCACACTTAAAGCAGCTTCCCTTTTGATTTTTCTTTGCCGCAAATGCATTTGTCCTTTTTTCATTGGGCTCATTTTGATTTTTCATTTCAGCTAGTTTAATTTTATTCCTCACATAGTCGGCCGTTTGATCTTCTTTCTTTAATGTATCGATCAAGTCACCTATATAACTGTATGATTCTGGCAGCATGTTGAGCATGTAGTCTAATTTTCTTTCTCACTTATTTTAGCACTCGCTCCTTTTAACTCATTTACTGTTTTTTCAAATTCATTAAAAAATGACGCCGAATCATTATTTAGTCTCATTTTTTTCCAGTCTATTCCTGCACACAATTTGCAGAGCTGTTAATTTCTTCAAATACATATCGTCAAATTTTTTTATGATTTTGTAAGCTGTTTCCTCTTCACTCACAAATTCCAATTATTTATTCGAAATCGTGCTATATATAAGATTTATGGCCTTTAGATCTTGCTCATCCCATTCTTCATCTCTATCGGATGCAGCCTTTTCCCTTGTTATCACTGTATCACATTTTTTAAACTTCAAAAATATCTTGATTCTTTTTTTCCATGCTATAGTCCTCTCCATCAAACACTGATATTGAAATATCCTTTTTTTCCATTTTTTCTTCTTGCGCGTTCTCGAACGTTCCTTCGTGTTCAGACTTTTCTTCTTGATCAACTTCCATAAGCATTGATAATTAAATCATCCAAGCAAACTAACCAATATAACCACGTTCTGCTACCATTATAAGATTTATGGTAATATTTGGAGCAATAATTAGAAGTCTCTGTCTTATATTAATGGATATATTTAAACCGTTTAAATCAACTGACGCTACATGCTCTGTACGGATCTCTTGAACAGACTAACTCTCCAAAACGTTGGCTTCGCTATCTGTTCTATCAGGTATCACGGGGAGGGGAGACATACATGTTTTTGTCTATTCTTACATTCTTTTTTACGCTTCATGCCGTGCGTACATTATAGCTGAACCTGACGCTATACATATCAAACTTGATAGAATATAAATGTACCATATATTCTAACAGAAATTATACTCACAAAACTTGAACAAGAGAGTAATCAGCATGCTGATCAGAAGCCCACATGCTCGCTTCAGTATAGTCGAATGCTTTCGATAATGTCTTGCCAATAAACATATATGAGCAATGAGAATCCGTCCTTGAGTTATTGCTCTTCGAATTCCAAATCTCATTCCTCTATGAAATAGAGGGAAGAGCAATCACCAATATCCAATTTAGAGTTGAGACTCTAGAAAATCTCAAGGAGCGTCAAAACGTGACTGTGCGTCTACAGAGTAGAAAAAAAGAATATGGCTGAACGCCGTGGAGAAGAAGCCGGAAAAAGAACGCAATTCCGAGCGCCACCACTTTTCCAAAAACAGAATAAAAGAATTGAGAATCTATAGCAGACGACTGGCGCACGGCTTAAATTCTGTATGACTTATTTTCCAAACATACCCGCCCGCCTTCATTAACAAGAGTTAAGGAATGAATGAGTTAAAGAGTATCCACTGAGATCGGGAAAGGACAAAGTTTAACGATAGGTCGTTTGAAAGACGAAATTTGAGTGCGAACGATGACTACTTTTGTATGACCATCCTTCCCAGGATGAGTTCGAATGATTCTTCCCAATGACCATTTCGATGGAGGGTATCGCTCATCAATGACTAGTACCAGAGAATCTTCTTTGAGTGATGGAACCGATTTATTCCACTTGTAAATAGCCAGGTATCTTTGTAAACATTCAGTAGATCAGCGTACCCAGAAATTGTCCAACATTTGTTGTAGTAATTGCCATCGAGAAAGCCGTGAACTTTTGATGGTTTCGAGCGATGGCTCTGGTATGATTACTGCCGCACTTCCAATTAAAAAATGAGCGGGAATTAATGCATTAAGATCTTCCGGATTGTCAGAGAGAGAGCTCAGTGGTTGAGAATTGAGAACGGCTTCAATCTGTGTTAGTAATGTCGATATTTCTTCATATGCGAGTAGTGCATCGCCGATAATTCGCTTGAGATAATACTTTACTGATTTAATTCCTGCCTCCCATTTCCCGCCAAAGTGAGGAGCGAAAACAGGATTGAATTTCCATTGAGTACCATCCTTGGCCAATATTGCTGCTAGATTGCCGAGTTCTTTGAAAGCTATCGAAAATAGGTTTTTTAGTTCCGAATCTGTTCCTTTGAGGTTTGTTCCGCAATCACTCATAAGCGTAGCGCAAATTCTTCTTCTAGCTGTAAATCGTTTGTACGCGGCTATGAATGCATCCGTAGTATAGTCAGTTACAAGTTCGATACGGCTGATGTTGCATGACAAATAAAAAGCGCTAGATACGCTTTGTACGTTTTTGCATTCTTTCCCTTCCAGGTTTTGATCATAAAGGATCCAGCATAATCCACGTTTTTAGAAACGGGCGAGAAGATGTTAGTTTTTCCACTTGAAGCTGTCCCATATTTGTTGTGCTCTCGTTTGTCGATCGAGCACATCGTACGCATTTTAGAATGTGAGATCGTACAGGAGTTCGACTTCCAATTATCCAGTAGTTATTTCTGATAAAGGAGAGAGTGAGTTGAGTTCCTCCATGCATTGTACGTAGATGAGCGTCAGCAATTATAAGTTGAGTTAGTGTGGACTTCTTTGGAAGAATTAAAGGATGTTTAGCGCTCGAAGGTAATTTAAGTCGACCTCCGATTCTTAATAGTCCTTCAGAGAAAGTCCTTCTATGAAAGGTAAGCTTGAGAAGAGAATTTGATTTAGGCAAAGGTTGTCTTTTCGAAAGTGTCTTGATTTCTTGTTGGAAATGATATTGTTGTATTACCTTGACCCAGTAAAATTTTGCATCTTCCAGTTCTTGTGGAGTAATTGGTAAAGGGAAGAGTTATTTTTTCTTCGAAAGCGATAAATTATCCGACGACATACTGCGGTTATACGCAGAAGTCGATTTAAATCTGAATATCTATTAAGAAGGTTCCACGGTTCTATAGCGTGATTAGTATTGATAGTGGAGACTCGAACTTGTTGTTCTTCTAAGTTGTATTTAGAGGAAATTGCCTGAGGTTCCTTTGGCCACATTGACAGCTATTGGAGAATTCATTGAGGATCAGTCCATCACATAGACGTTTCAGATAACTGATTGGGAGTTAGACCTCTCGTACCGAGGTCAGCGAGATTTTCATGACCTGGAACAAAGTGCCAAATAGCTTGAAATACCGTTTCTTGAATATAACAAATTCTGTTATGCATGAAATCTTTCCAGCATGAAGGATGCTTAGGTTAGGATGATTATTTATCCAGGTGTAAGTGATTGACGAATCGGTCCAGAGATGTACTGGAACGTTGTCAAGCTCTAAGATCCGTATTATGTGAGAGGTTAATTTGGTAAGGAGCACAGCTCCTGAAAGCTTCAGACGTGGGATTGTGATTCTTTTCAAGAGCGCTACCTTCGTTTTGGTCGAACAGATTATATTAGTTTGTACTTCTCCTTCTGTTGAGGTCGATCGTAGATAGATTACTGCAGACATAGTTTGTTGAGAAGCGTCACAGAATCCGTATAGTTCGATGTGATGATCCGATTTATAATCTAACCAACGTGGAAAGCTTAGGCTTGGCATTTCTTGAAGTTGTTCGACAAAGACAGTCCATCGATTAGACATGGGAGAAGGTAGCGGGTCATCCCAAGCGAGTTTGACAGACCATAGCTCCTGAATAATGATTTTTGCCTTGATAATGACTGGTGAGAGTAGTTCGAGCGGATCAAATAATTTGGCAATGGTTGAAAGAATTGCTCGTTTAGTTATCTTCTTTGTAAGTGGCAACTGAAGAGTGAAATGGAAAGTATCGGTCGTTGGTTTCCAGCAAAGTCCGAGAGCGTCATGTTTTCTTCAATTTATAAAGTTGATGCAGTAATTTGCTTGTCTTTGGGAATTGACTGTAAAATTGACGGGTAATTGCTTATCCATTTTTGCAGTGGAAACCCGCCCGCCAGAGCTGATTAACGTCCTTGATTATATTTTTCGCTTGCTGAATGGTGTCAGATCCTCCGAATAAATCATCGACATAGCGTTCCTTGGTTAAGACTTGAATGGCAAGTGGAAATTTATCTCCTTCGTCAACTAATTGCTTCAATGTTCGAAGTGCAATGAATGATGCATAAGCTAGTTCATAAGTTACTGTTGTTAATTGATAGGTAATGATGTCGTTGGATTGATTAATCCACAGGATTCGTTGGAAGTCCCAATCTTCTGAGTTGATCTTGATTTGTCTATACATCTTTTCAATGTCCAAAGAGAATACACAACAAAACTGTCTAAACCAGATTAATACGTCAAATAAGTCGATTTGTATTTTTGCCCCTGAATGTAACAAGTCATTAAGCGAGACTGTTGGTTGTACGACTAGACCCATTAAAAACTACTCTTAATTTTGTTGTCACAGGCTGCGTTCACGAACGACTCCGTGGTGAGGAAGATAGTAGTGATGATGGGATTCCGAGTTTATAGAGCCTTCTTGTACGAGTTTCAGGTGTTGCAATTTTTCATACTCATTTATGAACTCAGAATAGGATTGTGTATATGATGGATCTGAAGCAAATTTTCTCGAAAAGCTTTTAATCATTTGGACCTTTCTTCGAGAATCGCCTAATTTAGCAATATTACCCTTGAATGGTAGTCTTGTAGCGTCTTTGCTCATCGCGACTATGAGTTTTTTGGAAGTGGCGTTCACATTCCTGTTTTTCCGTTGACATTGAAGAATTAACTCGTGATGGTATTTCTTCGAGTTCCCAAAAACGATGTAATAAATCATGCAATGCTCTGTCCATCGAGACATGATAACTTTGCTTATTAGTAGATGAGAAGCGACAATTTACCTTCTCTAGAATATTTCTTCTTTTCTTTTCCCATTTACTTTCTTCTCCACTTTCTCTCCTTTTTTCTATTTCTTTCATACATTCTACTATTATCTTCTTCTCCGATTGTCTTGCCTTTTCTTCATATTTTACTGCTTTTTTAATGGCCTCCGCTCTCTATTTCTAATTTGGTGTCCTGTCTAGTTTCAATATCCATTTTATATATTTCCTCTTTATTTTCTCTATTCTATCTTCGTTTCCCTATCCCCATATCTCGGCTCCGTATAGAACCACGCTTCCCACTAACGTATTGAACATCTTTATTCTTTTTTCGTAGTCGTCCGCGAATATCTTTTCTCCTAGTTTATAAAGTCTGAAAAGAAGGCAAAGATCTTACATTTATTCTTTGATAATTCTCTATTGACTATGTAGTTCAATGTGAAGATTACATCTGGTGTCCCTCTTCCTGTCCTGAAACCAAATTGTCTCACCTCCATTCTTTTCTCTGCCACTTTTTTCATCTTTTCATTCAGTATGCTTGCATATATTTCATATGCTAGCATATTAGTATTTCCCTATAGTTTTTCGTGTCTCCCTTCTTGTATATTGGACTTATTACCCCTTTAATCCACTCCTTCAGTATTTCTCCTTCCTTCCAGATTTTGGTCAACAATTTAAACAATACTTCCCCTGTCTCTTTCGGCATTAACCTCCATGCTTCGTTCTCTATTCCATTTTCTTCCTGTACTGTCCCTTTTTTCAGTTTCCTTAATTGTTCTATCATTTCTTCTCTAGTTATTTCTTCTTCTTCTTCGTAGCATTCTTCTCTTTCTTCTTGTATTTTTTCTTCTTCTCTTCCATTGTCCACCTTTCCTCCGTTTTTCCTAGTAATTCCATGAAGTCTCCAATTCTCCATACTTATTTCTTCATTTACTTCTTTTCTCTTATTTCTGTATCTGTTTATATATCTTGTAACGATGCACCCCCAGTGGATGTTACTATTTTCGGCCGAACATCAGTCGGAAGTTGCCACCCGGAAAACAATCGCCGGGCAGGGGCAGGGGCGCGCCGTGTCGATTATTCGTTAAATTTCGAATCGATCGACGGCCGAAGCCGTCGGCAAACCGCGCTGACGATAGTCGAAGGCGACCGGAGAGCCCTGGGTGATAACCCCCGCGCCCGATTCCGTCGCGCCCTACCAAGTGAATTCATTCCCACACCGTTTTTCCGCCGCTCGGTGGGGGCCCGTTTTTACGCCGGCGCGGGATTAATTATCCGGGATATAAAAAGGCGTAATCCCGGCATTCCGATTTCGCATTGCAATAGCAAGACAATCCGAACCTAGTTCCGATCCCGAAAACGCCTAATAGTGTTGAACAGAAGGTGGAGCGAAGTCGAGCTCTCTCGGTTTCAGGCTAAGGCTAAATCCAAAAATGCAGTCTAATTCTGTCAGAAAAGAATATTGGAGCACTCTCCGATATTATCGAGTGTTCTCGATTATGACACAAGATCTCGTTGCAACGCCGTTGCAATCAAGTCACCGAGAGGTAGAGTGGAAAGCTACGAGCTCGACGAGCTGTTTTCATCGGCACGGCGTATCCCGCATTTTCCATCCACGCGATAATTAATTTAAAATCCAAATACGAGAAAGAGCGCGTATCGAGAAACAGAAGATAGCAATAAGACTGCGTATAAGAACACGGCGGAAAAACACTGGCGCGTCGCGGTCAACGACTGCGTACGATAATACAACAGCGGAACAGCTGATAGGGTTTTCTGCACCGCGCGGGGTCCTTTAACGCATTCCGATTTCTGCGGCGATTAAAACCACGAACTAACAATTGTATCGCACATTCACGCCAGCATTATACAATTATACATTTACATTGCGTACCGTGTATTATATTATACATTCGCACCGAGCTAACACTGCATCCTGTGCATTTTCAACTATTTACCGTGCACCTGTATTATACAATCATACCGTGCAGACACATTGTATACGTTCATATTGTACATACGTGCCGTACAGTCACACCGTACACCACACATTCATTCTACACATTCGTCTTGTATATTCAGACGTACATTCGCACCGCACGCCGTACATTTGTTTTGAATCATACACATCGTACTTCGCGCGTTAGCGTTGCACATGACTTTCTTTCATACAACTCCCACACAAGACACATTTGTATTTTTTTTACGTACATACAAATAAAACAATTTTATTTTCTGACTGCAATACCGAGAGCAATTATTTAGCTTGCCTAAAAAACCAAATCCTGATCCCGGCTACGACTATCCACCGGCGTTTCGCGCAAGTCGTCCGTGACATTAGCGTCCGAACAGTGTAAATCAGAAGCAAGACGAAAGTTAGAAGCGAGTATTATAAAAATGAAAGCGTAGATGTACAGGTTAAACAAGGAACAGTTGACCGCGTTGACGAAGTCGTTTCCATTGGACGACACGGTATCGTTGGAGGAGTTACGAAAACATGTACACCGTTTCGCGGAAGACACTTCGACCCTCGCATAAGATTTACACCGCGTTCGCACAATAAAATCTACATCTGCAACCAGAATTTCGAAGCCTTACTAGACGGCGGATCAGAAATATCTCTGATTAACGAAAGCACGGCACAGAGACTGGCCGAAGAAGGTTTTGAAATCCGGAGGGACGAAGGGCAGGTTCAGCTAGCCGACGGGTCATCAAGAGAGACTCTCAGAACAATGAAGCTGCCGATAGGTCTGTGAAATAGATCTACATTGCACAACTTCATTATCCTCCCACACATGGAGGATGAAATGATAGTCGGTGTAGATCTGCAGGCAAAACTGCGAAAAGGGATACCGCCACCGCCGAAACACATCTTACGAGGAGGGCCCAAATGCAGTGCGATCAGGAGACTGGCTATTCAAACGCCAGAGGAGAAGGGAAAACTGTAACGATTCCTGGAACAAGAGCTGCGGTGTTTCGACGACGTCTACGGGATCACAGATAGAGTACAGCATGAGATATGGCTGCAAAATACGACACCGATAAAATACAGATACCGGTCTCGAAACCCGGCCATGCAGACTATTCATCAACGAAGAAGTGAGGAAAATTAACGGACGACGTAATTGAACCGTCACACAGTCCATGAAGTCCGGTTGTGCTAATCAAAAAAAGGACGGGAAGCATGGATTTTGCATCGACTTCCGGAGAGTTAATGATGCAACGCATAAGGACGCATAGCCTTTGCTGCAAATCCCCGCGACACTAGATAAATTGAGAGGGACACGGTATTTATCCACGCTGGACTTGAAGAACGGGTACTGGCAAGTACCACTCACGCCGGAAAGCAGACCAGTAACAGTGTTTACGGTCCCCGGGATGGTTTAAAGTAATACCGTTCAGGTTGCACTCAGCACCAGCGACGTTCCAGCGATTACTGGATACCATGCTCGGGCCAGATTTAGAGCCGCATGTTTTCGTCTACCTGGATGACATTATCGTCATCAGCGAAACTTTTAGTGAACACCTCGAGTTGCTCACCAAGATTTTCCGCCGACTTTAAGAGGCGCATCTTAGACTAAACCCAGACAAGTGCAAATTTTGCGTGGATCAGCTATGGTATTTGGGGCACATTATCTACCACAAAGGGATAAGAACCGATCCGGA